>NC_079375.1:25378474-25425974 GCF_021018895.1 Seriola aureovittata | reverse complement strand
TTCCACCGGACTAAACATCAAACACCTGAAGCTCATCTTCACAACTCTGCTTGTGCTGAACAGACTCGCTGTGCAGCCACCTGTGTAGGAGATACTGACAATGTTAACCACTAGACGACATGAAACTTCATTCAGCTGAACAGGAGAAAACAGAGACGGCTGATCTGTGAACACCTGGAGTCTAGACCAGTAAAAACAAGTCAACAGACCAATGGTGTAAGTTCATGACTAACGTCACGCGGTCTTCAGCTGACCAAAGGTTTAACAGTAAAACTCAGTTCTATCACTATCAGTCAGTCAGTCGGTCGGTCGGTCAGTCAGTCAGTCAGTGCTGCTGCGGTCCAGCCATAAATCTGACCACATAACTCTCTTCTCTGAAACTTTCCCTGGCTACTTGTTGTTTTCAGAATACAATTTAAACAACCCTCCTCTTGGTCACAAAGCAGCTGCTGGTCTGGCTTCACAGAACATCTCAGACATGCTGTTAGTTCACAATCCCAGCAGATCACACGCTGGAAATCTCAATGTGCCAGAGCATTTTCAAAGTGTAGTGAGATGCTTCTAGCATCATGCACCTGAAACAGTTTACCTGCTGATCTTAGACTCGCCCCATTAATGTGTTCTTTTAAAACCAAATAAAGACCTTCCATTTCTTAAATGCTGGAGGACGGTGCTGCCAGTTAATATGGTGAGTCCTATAAGGCCCTGGACAGGGCCATCAAACACGCCTGTATACAGAAGGAATGAAATATCCCCATAATGTGGTGAATTATATATACACATAATCCTCATACAGACATAGAGACAGGGTAACACTCAGTTAATCTGGGGGTCAGATTGGCCTCTGTCTTTAAAAGTCACATGGAAAAGTTTAATTAATTTTTTTTAAATTAACATTTTAAACAAATCGGGTAATTTCTCTCAGTTAATGTTGCCAGGATGTTTCTACACTCAAACATTCAGTATTTATTTTTTTTACCAGCTGCTCATTAACAGGAGAAAACATCACTTAAATCAATAGAATCACTTTTCAAGAAAGTCAATAAAAGTTTTAGATAAAAGTAAAACACCTTCTTTTCATCGTTGCAATAAACTGGAAAAATATAATTCATTGAGTTTTGAGAAGTTTAAACATTTTAAATTAGCTTTTTCTCTAGGTTTTGCTTAGGCTTGCCCCACCACCTTTAAATGAATTCATTAAACAGATGTGACGGTGGCAATAGCACAAGGACGGCCACTAGAGGGGGCTGTGATGCAGCTCATAGGTGCACCACATCTGGACAATCTGTACTGAGAGTAAAAGGAAGCTTATCCCACCTTCAAGACACTTCTCAAACATTAAGTCAAACCAGATCTGTGATCACTTTAACTCAGTATGCAGCAAAATGTATTTGTCTTTTAGTGTGTGTGACTTGTCATGTTCTTTGTTAAATAAATCATTTCATAAGAAAACAACAAGCATGGGTGATATTTTATATTTATTCTATTATTATTAGTATTAGTATTATTATATTAAATCTGCCACATATTTTGTGTTTATTTGTTCTCTGCAGCTTCACATGGTAAAAGGGAGAATTTGGTGGAATCAAAGTGTGGTGGACTTCATTTCTTCCAGCAGCAGGTAAGTGTCACCAGGGAGGTTTTAACAACATTAAACCTTTATCTTCTTTCTTTCAACACAAAATGTATTTTGTCCAAACCATGATAGAGCTTGTTTTCTAGGCTCTAGTTTTTGAATTGTCTGGAAGTGTTGAGTGAGTGGGGTGTTCAGTCTGTTGTAGAGGGGCTGTTTAAGTCTTTCCTGTCTCTCCCACCAGACACCTGCACACATAGACCTCAGGTGGTGATCGAGCACCTGCCCCTCTGACATTTTTCTAATTTCATATTTTGCAGCTAATTAAGTTTAACGGGTTTATTTTATTTTTTGTTTATCTTATATATTGGTAATGCAGATGTGATGTTATGTCTTTGTCTGCTACTACTTTTCTATACAAGCAGCAACATTACTTTATTGATCCACTGCTCCTCCGAACCGCGTTTCTTCTCCTGTCAAGCTGTTAACTTTCACTGGTGCTACATTTAACTAACCTTGTATAAGTTAGGTCTACATCACAACACGTGCAGTAATCTATATCATCTATTTACCTAAAGTGTTATTAATATGGCTGCAGAAAAAGGAAGGCTTAAGGCTTACACTTGTAATACATCAACCATAAACTGTTTTTTTTTAAACTCTTGATTATGCTGCACAAAAGGACGTCGGGCAGGTAGAGCAGGCAGCCCAGGGCAGAACTGCAAGACTGGTAAACTGCAATAGACTCCAGAGGATAAACCTCTCCAGAACTGGAGCACCTGCTCCTCCTGGTGGGTTAAATAGAGATTTCCTTTGTTTTAAAGTGCAGTAACTGTCCCAGTCTGATCTAATTTTTCTATCTAAAAAACTTAACCTCAAAACTGAACTAAAACTTAAAGACCAGAGACCAGACCTGAGCTGTCAAGTTCTGTGGCTAGTCATTTTTATTCAGCAGAAATCATATGATTACATTAAGTCCAGCAGTGCAAGTCACAGAGTTATATCTCAACACTAATCTCTCTCTGTGTGTGAATCTTTACACAAAGTAAAAGACAACAAAAAATTTTTGAAAACACCCCAAAAAAATTATTAGTCACTTAGACTCTCTCTTTAAAATTGAATTGTGAAATTAAAGCAAAACCCCACAAAGAATTGATTTAAACAAACACTCAGGTTCAACTGCTCTAATTCTGTTTTAAAATGTCATTTAAACGAACACAACTTCAATAAAATGATTTGATTAAGAAAATTAAAGAAGAAAAAACAAAAAACAAACTCTATCTTGACACTGACGTGTGATGCAATAAAACGTTTGGATCGATGGCAAAAGTTCAAAGTACGATTAGAGCAAAACTGTAATAACAAGTATAATTAATAAAAGCAGTGAAATATTGATTACAGGATTGAAATATGATTTAACAAAAGTACAATTACAACCATATAATGATTATGTTCTTATGCACTGTGATGACACAAAGATCGTCACGCATCAATGCTCTCCTGATGGTTATACTACAACACTTAATGTGGAGTAATGTGCTTTTTCCTTATTACAGTAATTATAATAATTATAATACAATCTTGTAGGAGAGCCCTAGTGGTTGGATTGATTTTTGTGACACTACAGTGAATAAGAGTGATGCTATTGAATATTATTCCTAAGAATAATATTATAATAATGTATATTGATATATTTTCCTTTATCACGGCTTTCGTACTGATGAACTCTGTATACTGTTGATAGTTTCACGTGCTCTGTGCAGAGGGCACTTCAATTATTGAAACCAACTGCGTGGATTGTTGAATATTCCCTTGACAGTGGACGTCATCTTCTCCCATTCCAACCTTTCTTTTCAGGTGAGGTACTCTCCCTTCTCCAACTTCGTCAAAAGCACTGTCCGTTCTCTTACACTCCGTAACTCTTTAATACGCTGCTTAAATCCAGATCTGGCCTCATGTTCCTCTGTTTGTATCAGCAGATCAATGTAATCTGGAGTGGACAAAGGATCTGGACGTAGTGCAATCTCTCTCAGACGCTGCAGGCTTTTAGTTAACGTTTCCATCATTTTTGTAACTTGCAAGTTAACCTGCTCATATTCTACTTCCAGTTGTTTAAAGATTTTCTCTGACTTCATCTTCTCTTCCAGCGCTGCCTCATATTTATTCTTCAGTTCCTGAAACGTCCTTTTCTCTGTTACACGTTTTATATCCCACCGGTACGTCATGTTGGCATGGTCACTCCACACACATTTTCCTGGACACATTGTGCAGTTTCCATTTTTCATTGCAGAACACGCACTTTTATCCCCATCTTTTGGTATGCTACAAGGATAATGGCAGGTATAGTTGCACCCATGGCAGTTCATGATGAATTTTCCTGGAGGAATATTAATCCTCTCAGATCTTTCAACCTGTACTTCAAATTCAAAGTCCTCATTCTGCTTCATGTGGGTCTCGTGGTTTTGTAGTGCAGCTTTTGTGTTGTTTATTTCCTCCAGTTTAGACAAACCTTTTCGTATCATTGTCTGCACCCCCTCAACAGTCGCCTCAAGCTGTTTGCGTTCTCGGAGAACCTCCTTTGTCAAGGTCAGACTCTGGGTTTCCATGCTGCTTAGATGATTGAAGAATGTCTTCATGCTGATTTCCCCCATTTTCCAGAACATGTGATCAAAGTTTTCCTCATCAGTGTTGGCTTCTGTATTTCCGGCAAAAAGCACAGAGTTGTTGAATTTAAAATAGAGAATAGATCCATCTGGGTTTGTGGCACATGGAATCTCTGCATCTTTGATCGCCTCCAGGACTCGGGGTGATTTGCCATCAGCAAAGGTGACCAGAGCAACGATGTTGTTGGCAATGTCCCTCCCGAAAATGGAGAGGATGGCATCAAAGATATATTTCTGTTTGGGTGTCAGACGAGCTAAAGCAGACTGCACTACCAAGCACACTGCGTCAATGCTGTCAATTCCACCCTCGACAGAGAAAAACTCTCTGATTTTGTCTGTGATTTTTTCGTCTTGTTTGATTCCTCTCGTGTCTCCAAACCCTGGAGTGTCGATGATTGTGAGGGAGTAAGGAACTTGGAAACCGTCTGTGTGGTAAATCTGATAGGCTGTCACCTCAGAGGTCTGACTGCACGCTTGTGTTTTCTGAGTTTCTTCATTTATCAGTTTAAATCTATAGCTGTCCTTCCAGTCGACTCCTAGGATGTAGTTGATCATGCCGTTGATGAGGGTGGTCTTGCCAGTTCCAGTGGCTCCAACAACCATGATGGTTTTGTTTGCTGGGTTTTTGGTTGGTGCCTTTCCAAAAACCTTTTTGTTGAACTGACGAACTCCTGCCTGTTTCAGATTAAGTAGGTAGACTGGTGGATCACCTGGGATCACAGTGAACTTCTTTTTATCCAGTGTTTCTTTCTTAGTTTTAATCTTGAATTCCTCACTGGGCAGACTGACTCCGACACCAACATCTGTGCACATCCTGATGGAGTAGACCGTATCCTGTTTCAGGCCTGTCAGAGTGAAGGTGTACACCTCCTTCCCGGTGTCTTTGCTCTGCCATTCATTGCTGTTTTCCTCCTCGAATTCAATTATGTATTTTTTAACCGATTCACACTTTTGGACAGACGGGACGCTCCATGTCAGAGTGATAGAGTTTGTTTTCACTTCAGTGCCTTTTACCTGAGTTGGTGGACCAGCCGCTGTGGGGGTTACAGCACTGCAGACATTGCTGCTGACAGCGTAGCTGAGTTTGCCCACAGCTGTGGCTCTGATCTCATACTCAGTGTCTGGCCTGAGTCTTGACAGAGTTACTGCGTCTTGGTTCTTCTTCAGTGGTTGAGATGCCCACTGTGTGTCCTGTCTCTGTTTGATTCTGTATTCAACTCTGGTTTCTACAGTGGCAGAGTCTGGTTCAGACACTCTAACTGTTACGCTGTCATGTGACACAGCAGTAGCTGTTGGGGTGGCAGGTTTTGATGGAGGAACAAAGCAGACTGCATCGTCAGACCCTTCTTCATATATGAAAATACATGCCCCAGGATGACTTCCATCATATTTTGATGCAAATATGAATTTGGTGTCAGCACTGCTGCTCAACTTCTTCAGTTCTTCAAACAGTTGTAATTGTTTCCTCATTGTCTGTCTGGTATCAGTGGAGAGCCACTCTGTGTTTCTGCTCTGTAGATCAGAGGATTCCCCAGCAGTGTCCATCATTCCTGCTGGTCTGAGATGATTTGACAGTTTGACCAAGAAACTGTCAGGCTGGTCTACTGAGGTAAAGGAAAAGCACACAATATTTCTGACCTTTAAATCAGACAAGAGGTCATCCAAATTGTCGTCCATTTTTATACCTAGTTTCTCCAGTTGTTCAAGGAAGGACTTCAGTGTATCTGATTCCCTCCCCTTGGTTTTTAGCCACTGCTTGTTTCTTATTGTCCTCTGATGATGATTCTCTGTCAAACACAAAGTAAGCACCAGCTCCATACAAGATGGCTGTGACAACATGAGTGGCTGTGTTGTCCTCAAACACATTGGGATGAGATACCTGTCCATGAGCCAGGTGAGACATCGTTAATGTTTCAAACTTTGTTGTCGTTTTGTACTGAAGAGTCATCCTGGCTTGTTTGTGAGATTTCTTTGTGTCTTGGAAATATTTTGCTGATCCTCCAACATTCACTAGTCCTCCCAAAAGACTCAACTTCAGAGAGCCAGAGATGTTTAATAAATTTGACTTCTCCTCAATGGAATCTGATGCGGTGACATTGAATTCAGTGGTATGTTGAAGTTGTACACTTGTATTCTTTTGTAGCTGATCTAGATCCCACAGAGTTACACCTGTTGACAAATCAATGATACAATGTTAGGTCAACAAAGACTTCAAATACTACAGTTTAAGCCTATATGTCTAACATTAAGCATTGTTATCCAAATGATACGTATACTTTTTAAAGTTTCTGTAAATGATCATCATTGCCACTAGATGTCACAAGAGACCACCAGCATCTTAGACCAAAACAACTTCCTCCACAACACCCCCTACCCCCCTTTCTATTTCCAGCAAGGCGTTATGAAGCCCAAGGAAAGTTTCTGCGAAACACACAATAAGGAGCACAACTGAATAAATTTACCCTGTGTACTTGACAAATAGCAAAAACAATCCAGCCACAACCATCAACCCACTCTAGCATTGATGAGATATCCTCTCAGTAAAGCCAGACAAGTATTGGCTCCATGGTCGGACTGGGAAAGAAATTCAGCCTTGGACTGATCCACTGGGACCGGCCGCACAAATGGCAGTGATGGAGCTGGTAAACATTATGGATGTTACGATTGTTCACCACCTGACCAGGGTCAGTTCGTGCTTCAGTCTCATCTCTTTATTTGTTGGACATCTCTTTAGCAGAAATTTTATTTCTGCAGTGGAGGAAATTCTTGAGGGTCACTTTCACCTGAACACAGTGTATGTAATACACTGTATTGTACTTCGTCTGATCGCGTGATGCAGTCCCTGTGCCCTAATAGATGTGGAGAGGACCAATGGTTTAATAAAGAGAGACTGTTATTGGCTCCGGGTACAGCTCTTGTTGTTCTTGTGTGTTACGTTGTATGGTGTCGTCTTCCCCTTTTGAATTAAGGCTGGGGCGACCTATCATCCGCTGCTCCAGAAGGTGGTCCTCGTTTTCGGCTGGTCCCTCCCCTCCTGCGGCATTGGTCGCAGCCGCCTGGTCCTATCTATGGCCATATAAAGGCTGCCTCGTGGAAATGGCTGGGGTGGGCTGTGATTTAATATTGAGCAGTCCACCTCTGTGCCCCATTGTTCCAGATCTCTAAATGTCAAAGTGTGTGCTGTAGCTCTTCTGGAGTTGGCTTTGGGATTGTGATTGTTGACTTGTGGGGGCACTAGTTTTGCAGTTTTGGGGATCTTGGGCTACAGGCTTTAGTTTAGTTTAGGTTATCGTGTTTTCTTTCCTGGTTATTTTTTTCAGTCTTGAAACACTAAGTTATGGGCGGCTGCTTGACTGTATTTTTTGTTTGAGAGGTAAGACGGGAGATAGGGTTTTATTTTCGTTGTGTTCTTGTATAGCTGGTAGGGATTGATTGGGTTAGGAAGCGGGGTTTGTTTTGTTTGTTTTATGTTCTCGCACCACCTGCTGCCCTTTCTCTTTGTTCTTCGCCCAGCGATTTATTTGTGTCGTGGTTGTACAGTTTTTTTTGGTGCTAAACAATAAACTGGTTCCTAAACATCTACAGGTTGTAACATAAACTCACATACACTAACCTGCCAGCTACAAAAACAAAGACCAGAGAAACTCAGATTATAACACATAGAGGGGGTCTGACTTCTTTCTCTTCTCAGGATGCCATTACTCCACTATATTCATGTTTAGAATCTCGTTTAAAGAACCTTTAAACTGGGCATTGGTTTATTTATTTGTGTGTTCACGTTAAGGTAAACTGAGACACTCAGCACATTCATCAGATCTTACCTGGAACAAGAACATCCTTCCGGCAGTCATACAGTGTGCCAAGCTGGAATGGTCTTCCCAGGGCTGCAGTCTCTATGGTATCATCACCAGATGAGGCCATGGTGTCAATAAATTTCAACTGGAAAACAAAACACAAAATGTACTTAATTATTAGAACCTGTAACTAATTAATTAGTCCTATGATGCTTTAGATAAAGTATGTTATTGATCTTCAAAGGGAAATTGCAGTTTTGCAGCTGCAATTCACCAAAAAGTTATAACAGCCATTTAACAGGCAAAACTGTTAATTCACACTTGACAGGGACAAACCATGATGCCTGCAGTTACTATAACAATCCTGAGGGTGGCAGCAGAGGACCATTTGGAGTGGGCCGGTTCAACTCTGGCATGTCGATCAATTGTTTAATTAGAAATAAAATTGAAAATTTGAAAACCTAAAGATAAAAAATCACATGAAATACTGTACCATAATAAATCGTCTGAACCACAGGCTGTGCTCTCAATACTAAAGAAATTCAGAGAGTAGATTTCCTGTTATCACACACACACACACACACACACACACACATATATACTTTTATCATAGTGCACTGCCTGACTTGCCTGTGCGCTTGCGGTCTCCTTTTGTTATAAACACACACACCACAGAGATGACTTTACAGTAAGTCCCACCATTTCCCCGAAACCCCATCCTCTTCCTGTTTCAGGGTGGTGCCCCTGAGGAACTTTAATTCCTTTTAAAGTTAACATAATATGAATCTTTTATTTTATTCATTTATGATAGCCAATAATTATGTTCAATCAAATGACTTTGAAAGTGATTAAAGTTGTGACGAACTCCCTCCACAACCCAGTCAGAATGCTTCCGCAATCCAGCGGTTGAGTTGGTATCTGTAAACTCTTGTTTTCACCATTCAGTAAACCGAATCATTTCCACTGAGAATAAAAGGATTCCCCAGCATTCAAACAAAATACACAAAGTGTAAGATATATACAATCTTTACAACAACATGCCCATGAATATAACACCAGAATAAAGTTGAACAAACTGCAAGACAGACCCTTACATGTAGAGCTGAAGCTGCCTCTCCACTCGACGGTGACTCCAGTAATGTCGGAGTCAAGCAGCAGCTTAAATTTTAAAGTATGAGACACACCTATATGTGATGTCAGCAGGTGTTCATGTATCACTAGTTCAACTGATCCTCTCTTCAAAAGGCCGTTGGCATGATCAGAAATTAACCCTAGCTTAGACAATGAGCCATATTTTCATAAAGTTATTCAAAGCAGTTGTAAACATCTGTAGCGGCCACATCTCCCAATGACTAACAGTGTGATCCAAGTTCCCAGTTTAATAGAAATGTAAAAATGGAATAGCATATCCAAGTTATCTCTCATCTTATCTCTTGAAGTTTATTATTTTATTGGGGAACTTGGCAGCTCCACCTCTGTGTGTGAATACATGCACAACAACTGGTGTAAGGACTCTAAAATAACTGGAAGACACTGTTCCCCTTATCTCTAATATTGTAAGCTCAGGTGAAGGCCATTCTACCTGCCGTGAGAATTTACTGTTCTGATTAATACGGCTGTGTACATCCCACCACTGGCAAACGACGGGCTAGCACTGGATGAGCTACAGCTACATAAAACAGCAACAGAACACGTTTTCATATGTGGTTTTTAGTATTGCTGCAGACTGTAACCGGGTTGACCTCAAGCATGTTCAGACAGTGAAATGCAGACACAGAGGCAGAATGCTGGTTCACAGGGTGATTTATTGGGCAACACTTTATAATAACGTACAATCAGAAGTCACTTATTGTTAACGATGAAATAATAATTCCAAAACATTGATAGAAGATTGTCAATGATTAGTAAGTGAATCATGAAACAATCAATAACAAATCAGTGAATTACAAGTAGTTGATATATTATGAATCACTTACAAGTAATTCAAAGATTTGATATTTCACAAATCTATTCTAGTCTAATTGTAATTGTATCTCTATATGAATTGGTTAATCAAATAATGCAAAATTAGTAATTAGTGAATAAATGTGAAAGATATCACATTCACTGAGCTTCAGGAAACTCACGAGGCTCACATAAGGACTGATATAAGGTTAGAAGTTCTTCAACTTAGAAAAAGAAACTAACATATTTATTTTTTTATTTTGTTTCTTATCTCTTTCTCAGATTAAATCAAAGGCAACTGGACTTGTATTTGTCTCTGGAAGACGTTTCGCCTCTTATCCAAGCGGTTTCATCAGTTCTTATGTATTGGTCTCTCTAGTCCGCACTAGTCTGACCAAGAAAGTGGAGTAGGACCCAGGTATTTAACCTCTTGTGGGTGGGTCCACCAAAGTACCTGTGAAAGTACTGGTTTCACCTGACCATTGTTGTGGTCTCATGTGGACGACCGTCATTAGGGTCAGGTGACCCTGTTGTTATCCCGTGTGAACGACAGTCGTTAGGGTCAGGTCACCAGTACTTTCACAGGTACTTTGGTGGACCCACCCACAAGAGGTTAAATACCTGGGTCCTACTCTACTTTCTTGGTCAGACTAGTGCGGACTAGAGAGACCAATACATAAGAACTGATGAAGCCGCTTGGATAAGAGGCGAAACGTCTTACACAGACAAATACAAGTCCAGTTGCCTTCGATTTAATCTGAGAAAGAGATAACTATGACCTGGACGAATGAGAACTTACACAGACATATTTTGTTTCTTCTACTTCTAAATAAAGAACCCAGTGGATTGTCTGAGACGTTTCGTCTGGCTGTGACCGGAACCGTCCACCACCTGTAGTGCCTCACTTCTAACAGCAGAGGGCAGCACCGTCACTTGTTGATTATTTTATCCATCACTCACGTCTTCAAAGTTGAATTTATGAAGTTCCAGTGGAGGCAAAACAAAAGATGAGAGAGGAGTTTTAGTTTAAGTAAAATATATATTCATGACACAACATAAAGCCACATTAGCTATGGTGGAACAGGAGCTGATAATTATTTGCATAATTATTATGATTACTGTCATCTTCAGGCCATTTTCCCTCACAACCTCTGCCATGGGTTGTCTTGTCCTCGGTTGCTGCTTCTGTTTTGTTTCCCTTCAGGTTCTGGGAGGCGGAGTTAGCGTCAGTACACCTGGGTGCACCTGGTCACTCCACCCACAATGCATTTAAGACCATCTACCCCCCCTTGTTTTCCTCTCACTCCATCCCTGGATTTCCCCCTTGCACCACATTGTTTCTTTGGTTTGGTTGTACTTTTATTTTGCAGCATACAGCACCACCTTTTCATACATCAACTCACCAACTCTACTAACTACCCATTTCACATATATTCAGTTATTGTATTTGGTATTATTGTATTGTATTGTATTATTTCAAGTTAAATTGTGTTTATTTCCCTCCGTTTGTCAAGGCCTAAGAGCTGCTTTGTGACAAACTGGGGGCTCATCCATGTCAGGTTTTGGTGAGTGCTTTTGAAGGGGTAAATAGTACTAATTGTTTCATAGTTTTCCATGCAGGTGGGCAGAGAGGATGTATTTGATGTTTGTGTTGATAGGATTTGTCACAACGCGACTCTTAGGCCATGATTTACCTTGAAGTGAAGAATACATAAAATACCAAACACACCAACTAAATATATGACATGGACAGTCAGGTTCAGTGATGTTGTGGATGCATGAAAAGGTGGTGTTTGTACGGTGCAAAATAAAAGTACGACCACACCAAAGAAACAACATCAAATGCATTGTGGGTGGACTGGCCAGGTGCACCCAGGTGTACTGACGCCAACTCCGCCTCCCAGGACCCGAAGAGAAACAAAACAGAAGCAGCAACCGAGGACAAGACAACCCCGGAGGCCATGGCAGAGTCAGAGCGCCGTCACAATATGCTGACAGTAAATCCTTCATATAAACATCAAGGCACCTGGAACAAATGTGAGCGTTTCATCCCAGTAGCAGAATATGAGACTTAATTACTTGTAACAGGGTTTTTATAGATTGTGAAAAGAATTCTAGACACTGATGGTTTATTGTAGTGTAAGTTTTAATATTCCTTTGGAAAGTAGAGGATTGTTTTATAATTTTTCCTAATTAAAAAAAACAATAAAGATAGAGCATTTTAGTAAAATAGAACAAATTCAAACATATCCCCTGAGATATTTGTTTAAAGGGTAACTACCGAAAAATGAATTCCTTTAAACCAATCACAATAAATTTAGATGTGTCACTAAAGCATTACCATTATGACTTTGAGAAGAAAATAAGCTAAGATGATAGATTGGAGTTAAATAGCGCATCAAATGAGAGGCCCCAGGAAACGAGGCTTGTGGGAGATGTGGTTTTGCATTGATTAACATTTACAATTTTTTTTTACAGTAATTATACAATAAAAATCTGGTTTGATGCAGATATACTGTATATATATAGTGCAGCAGGTAACTGCACATTTCAGGGAAATCTTTCAAATGTGGATACAAATTCTAAACTTGGCACAATTTAGCCTAGTGCTAATGAGTTAGCCTAGCGAGCTAATGTTAAGACAAGTAAACAAGTAGACTGTCTTACAGAACTTTTGGTTCGTGCTTCATCATAAAAGGTTTGTAAACACATTGTGTTTTGTGCAGAGGAAATGTAAGAGTTGTGATCCGACATCCTCAGAGTCTAAAACATTGGATTAAATGGAAATCTGTCTCGTGGGTAAAATTCTGTGGTAAAATATGTGTTTTCCTGTGCCAGAAATGGTGGCCATCTTTATATTTTAACATTTCAAGTGGCTAATGGGATTTTAAAAATTAAAGGCCTCCATAAACATCCAGTACCATACAGTACAGTAACTTTGGTGCTTGTATCCACATTTAAAAGATTATTATCTGCTGCACTAACACAGTTTCATCCTGGTGGGGTTTGGATCCAAACAGAGCCTATAAAAAGTCCTGAAGCGGGACATTAACTAACACAAGAATGTGCACAATAAACTGTCGAGTCGTGTGCGACGTCCTGAGACCTGTGTGTGTCTGCACAGCACCTGAGCAGAGGATACCTGAGACACCCAGTTTGTCCCGGGGAGATTAAACAGAGTGAGCGTCAGCCCGTGTTGTCCTGACACCAAACAGCCACACCTTGATAAATCTTCCAGAAAATATTTGAACAACCCCGAGGTGCATTTGACTTACACACTCAGACACAGCTGACTGAACAGAACATGTGTTCAAATAATCTAATCCTCCATATTTGTTCAAAGGATAAGACGAGTATTTGTCCATGTTTTTTGTTTTTGTCAAGTAATTCCACAGAGAGACCAAACCAACAATGTGTCGGTCCGTCTCTCGTTACCTGCACACGTCCTCGCTCTGTGTGTGGCCGCAGGTGCATCATCTATTAGTAGGAACTGAGGAAGGTGAATATCAGTAACAATGGGTCACAAATATATAATTCATTCTTTTTCTTTTGCATTTGTTTTTCTCAAACAAGAGGATATAGTGCATTTGTCAAGGACTATTTTCGGCTGCGGATTAATCCATTTGGTGCTCTAGTGAGTAATTGTAACAGCAGGACAGGTGTGTGTGTGTGTGTGTGTGTGTGTGTTCATGTGTTTTTGGATGACAGTGATGCTCTTCAGGTGACATATATCAGGCTTTTTGGATACACACACACACACAGATACATAATATTTGCTTTGTCTTTTAAAGTTATGATCTGTAACTTTTCCACATTGACACAGGAGCCTGCCGAACAGCTTCTCTGATGTTTGAAGGTAAAGTGTTTTATTCGGTGTTTCTTCTGGTTTTAATCTCCTGGTGTGTTTGTTGTGGAGAGGAGGAAACCTCTGTGGATGATTCAGCTGCTGGTGAAAACCTGCTGAACGTCTGGTTCATGAGTTATCAGAGAAACAGTCAGAACAAAGGTTAGCATCAGTCTCAGCTCCGACTCTTCCCTGAGTCTCTGTCGTCCGAACAGCGTCGCTCAAACTCTGACTTTAAATGTCAAACTGCTTCGTTCAGTGTTTTAAACCGGGAGGAGACAACAACTCCCATGATCCCACGCTGTTTCATGACGCCACCCAATGTCATCTTTTGTTATTGTTTTGATTGATATTAGACGCAGACGTTACAGACTACAGATCAGTCTCCATGACGACCAGGTTACTCTCACCTTTGGTTCTACATATAAACAAAAACACCATTTCAGCTCAGCGTTTAGTAAGTCAGTGTTGTGGTTTATTGGTGAGTCTTCAGCTCTCACTGTCACTCGTCAGACACCGTACCTTTAAGACACTAAAGACACACACACACACACACACACACACACACACACACACCTCCTGAAACAACATGGAGGGAGTGAAGACAGTAGTGTTACCGGTGTTACAGGAGGCTCCGACACAAACACTCTGTATTAAAGCTGCTAACAGGAAACACTGTGTCAAGACATTCGCTGTCTTTGACACGTGGCACACAATTCTTTATATTCGGCTTTTTAACAATGAAAATGACATTAAAACTGTATCAGAGATTCAAGGAGGAGAAACGAGGACGGTGCAAATGCTTTTAACTGACGTGTAAGAGTGAACTTCGGCTCAAACTGCTGCTGAACAAACACAAGAAGTGAAACGTCAACATTTTCCATGACAGGCTGTTTGTGACCTCCTTTCCAGTTTGATGTATACAGCACATGTGAAGTGAAGGTGTGTGTGTGTGTGTGTGTGTGTGTGTGTGTGTGTGTGTGTGTGTGTGTGTGTGTGTTCTGTGGTTCGTGTTTCCTCTTGTTTTGACTGTATCGGTCTTCTATCATCTGATCAGGACAGCCACACACACACACACACACACACACACACACATAAACACATGAAGCACAGGGTGAAGGTGTGTTATCAATAGCTTCTTTGTCCACCTTCAGTCTGCAGCTCGTCAACATCAACCTTCCTTCTCTTCTCTCTTCGTTCCTCTTTTCCCGCCTCGTCTTTCTTCTCTCCTGAAATGAAAGATATACGGATACATGAGAGTAAAAGGGGAAAGAGAAACCAGATGTTTTCTACAGCTGGGAGAAACTTCGGAAAGAGGGGAGGGAAGTTTTTATAGGTCCTGTAGTATTACAGCTTTTACGACTTACCTCAGAGCGGAAATATTTAAACTGCAGACGGAGTTACTCATGAGAAAGGTGCTGAAGCTGCTCTGTGACAGCTGAGGACCTGTCCGCCTGCAGTGCCACGAAAAACCACATGGTTTAATGAAAGCGAAGGGGCCAGAGTAAAATGGCTTCCCACCTTTGTCTGAGAACAACAAAAGCCTAAAAGCTGCGACAGAAACAACGGCTTACGATGCTGAAACCTCACGGCGAAAAGCTTCACGTTGCAATGTGATAAAAGCTTCACGACTTCTTTCAGCAGGGACGAACCGAACGTCGTTATAAGACATCATCAGCAGATACCAGCTGTTATTATATATAATGTGGTAAAAATGTGACATTGAACTGCAGTTGTCTGTTGTGGAAACGCAGCAGTAACTGACACTCTTCTTCATAATCTGCAGCTACAGACACATTTTGTGATTTATCTTAATGAAAAATATTAAATTTCATCTTCGGAACGAGGTTCTCACTCTGACTCATTCTGTCGGTAACGTGTCACACACACGTGGTAATAAATGCTGTAAAACACACAGATGAAAGAGTCGCTCAGTGAAACAGCTGTTTGACAGTTTCCCGACAGATTTCTTAATGTGTTAAAGTCCTAATTAATCTGTTATAAGATCATGTCATGACACTTGTCATTCAGAGAAAATTGCCCACTTGCGTGACTTTACTTTTCTCTTGTATTAATTTGTGTTTTAGATTAGAGCCCAAGTACCGAGAACAGTCCCTGAAGATAAAAACTGTCAGGCAGGTGTTTCATATTTTGATCTTTTGGAGACACACCCTAAACCCAAGAAGAAGTCGGACATTTTGAACTTAGTCATTTACAGACGTTGTACTTTAATGAACTCCTCCTGAAGAATGAACCACATCGTCTCCAAACTTGGACCGTTCCATCTAAAGACCTTTGTGACGCTAGATTGTGAAGCTTCAGAGGATTCGTTGAATGGCGTGTTCGTGGCGGCATGGCGAATTTTGATTTTTTCGACGTGAAAAGAGGAAGTTGTTGTGACTCAAATATACGTCGTCCAATCTGCCGCGAACTTGACGTTTGACGAGACTCCAGGAAGTGAGTCCTGTGTGACAATCACAATCTGACGATGACGTTTTCATGTTCTGGTCTCAGCTTGATATACAGGAACAAAATGCTTGTTTGCTACGTACAGGAAGTGATATAAAACTCTCCCAGCTCTGTTAGAGGACGATTACCATTCATTTCATTTCAGGTCAAAGACGGCAGCAGGACGAGATATTTATGTATTTTATTTTTCTCATATATACAGATCACACCTGATTCATGAGCTCTGAGGTTTAGAAGAAAACCAGCTGTCTTCTCTGTATGAATCCCCTCCTCCTATTTTTTCATGTAGTTTGTGGATTTTTCAGTTTTGTATCATCGGTCATGAGCTCTGCAGCGGATCCAGTTTAAAGTAGATAAAAGGAAAAGTTATAAAACGTTTCACGTCCGTCATGTTTGTTTTCCATCCGACCTCCGGCTCCTTCTCACAGGTCTCTGGTCTCAGGTGGGTTTGAGCCGGTGGGACCGGATCAGTGTCCACTTACAGTGCAAATAATAGCCCTCTGTTCTCCTGCCCTCCCTCTCCTCCTCCTTCATCACTCTGGCTCTCTCACCTCCCTTCACCACAGTGCCCCTCTATTTCCCGCCTCTCAACAACTCTGTTCCTCCACTTCTTCCTCCACAGTCTTCCTCTTACTCTCACCCCTCTGGCCCTTGAATGTGAACTGTGCTGCAGTCGGTTCTTTGTCACCGAGAATGTGAAAAACACACCAGACTTTCACAATAAAAGAACTTCATTTCAAATAAATCCTGGAAACCAAACCACTGTATCAGTTGTCATGTGATCGTAACTCCTAAAATAATCTGACTGCATTAAAACATCCACGAAGAGGTCGTTTGTTTGAAGGGGAGCTGACACAGGAAGTTTATCATCATAAGGCATGCACCCTTGAAAACCCCATTGGGTTTAATAAAAAGATGCTACTGTGTTGCATTATGGGAAATGTAGGATCCAGCTCTCGCCTATGAGCCTCTTCATTAAATCCTGCTTGTGGCTGTGTCCCAATTCTAGGGGGCGTGGTCTGCAAAGCTGTGGCCCTTCGTATGACTCACATCTGACGGTGTAATCCTCGGGCTCTCCGTCAGTGTTGTTTGCTGTTGTTTACCGGCGCGCAATGAATCTTGGGATAGGTTGAACCAGGAAGGATCCGCCTGTTGGAGGGCACGTTTTCTCTGAAGGAGCTTTTGAAATGGGAACGTTGAGTCGCGCCGCTGTGACGCAATCAGTCTTCAGACGCAGCGTCAGAGGGATGCGAACACCCTGAGTCGGGACACAGCTTGTGTGTTTGTATTTGGGTCTTCCTTCCTGTGCTCTGTACGTCAATCGTGAAAACCCTATACCGTGTTGCATTGTGGGAAATGTAGGATCCAGCTGTTTTAGCCTTTAATTTCCCCAGAGATTCAGAACTCGTCTCGGGTCTCTTGTGTTCTCATTAGTTCAAAGCTCAGACTCTGACTATAAAAGTCTCATTTGTCTTTGTCTTTCATCTCGTTGTTCCGTTGTAGCTCAAAAAGTTCTGCCCTGTCGTCCTGCTGCAGCCCTGCTGAGCTAAATCTGGTGCCCCCCCCCCCCCCCCCCCCCCCATGCACCACATGCTGGATATAGGCTATTCCCAGATTAACAACTGAACTGGGTTAGTTCTTCCAGGGCTTGATCCATTATACTATGGTTTCAGAGAACCCAAAAACCTCAGGGAAAGCTTCCATTAAGAGTCTGTCCCGCGGGAGGGAGTGTGCTGAACTAAGAACACACAGAACAGTGTTTGTTGATGTGTGGAGAAAATACTGGTCAGTTACAACTGCTCTAATCAATACTTTTATATCAACAATGGTAAAATAAGTACATTTAAAATGACAAACCCACAGAGAACTATCACGACTCTGCAGTTTCCCGCTCTTTCTGGAGGCAGAGTTTGCACCTACTGGACATAGTGGAGCATTCAGCAGCTAAAGAGCCAAATATTTCCCACAGGAGTTAGTGAAGGCCAAAACAGAGAGGGAATATTGGATCTATATTTACCACATGGTGACAAAATGACCGAAAAATGAGGCTAATCTGCCCTGTATCTCTATCTGTGACTATTTGCTGACAAAACTCAACTAATGCTACTGTAAAGATCCAGAATCATATACACACATATTTGGTTCCCGCAAGGGTAAGTGGGCTAATGTTCTGTTTAACCCTTTTCCCACCAAAATTAGCTGGTATAAGAAAGCAGGTACAAACCTAACCTCGTCTGTAATGAGACGCTTCGTTCGGTGAGCGTGTGTTTTTAAAACTGATTTCGGGGCTGCAGCTTCACTCTTTCATCACAGAGCGAAGTGTAGCTGCAGTGTTTCTGGGTTGAGGTGACAGGTGTGTCTACATTGGGTGTGTCTGTTACCTTCAATACTCGTATCTGTAGGTCCCATTGTTCCTCTGAGTTGGAGGTGGTGAATGACAGTCACTGGAAGGCAGCGCGAACTGTCCGGTCACTGAGTGGCTGGGTGGGACGGAAGTTGTCACCCAGCAGCCCGTCATTCCCCTCCAACAGCTCGGCCCCTTTAACGTGGGACCGCAGCCTCCGAAACTCCTCGATCTGCAGAGACACGAGTGGAGAGACTGACTCTCAGAGGCTGAACTGGGTCACAACTCCAGATCTCAACATGCAAACTGACTGTCACTGAGCTAAAGTGACTAATGTTAAATATTAGTATATTAAAATATCCAGTGCTTTTTACAGTGAATTATCCAGTCTTACATAAGGAGACAACATGGTTGCTTTTGCCCTTTGGCTTTGCACATCTTTTAAGTAGTACTTATGACTTCAAATATTTGCTCTACACTCAGGGTTTCCTCCGGCTGTGAAACGCTCAGGTGATAAAGGTTTCAGGGCTGAGGGAGAAGAGGCTTCCTGAATACACAAGAGGAGCTGGGACAAAGAAAGGCTTGATAAAGATATGACAACAGTGTGGGAATGACAGAGGACACTCAGTGACCACATGTTTCATACAGACATATGTGGATCTAAATCGATAGAACAAAAACACACCGGACATAATCACAACATGTACAGAAACTGAGGGATTATTGTTTCACTATTTGGTAATGCAATTGTTGCAGCTAAAACACCTGATTTTTTTTGTAAAAGTTGCAATGTTTTAAGATGTGTTTCTTGCAATGAAACTGCGGGAGAAAATAGAAATTGCAAAAAGAACAACTTGTTCCAGTGAGAATAAATCCAGGTCAGTGCAGGTGGTGACCCAGTCTTCATGAATCTTACAGGGAAAAAGAAGAAGAGATTCTGCTCCGTCTGAATCACAGGTCGAACTGATCTTTAGAATCACCTCATCAATTTATCCATTTATAAGGTGGAGTTTTTTATTGTTGTACCTCAACTTGATTATTTGAGCTGTAGATATTTTATTTCATCAGGAGAATAAAAACAGCAGATTTCAGTTGTGGTTTTGACACATCTGGTTGTCTGCAAGAAATAACATCGTTTTTTTTCTTGCTTGAATGAAAAAATCAAAACAGAAAGGATCCAACGTCTGACTTCCCCTTCATTTATTTTAAAACTGCAGATACAATCACCTTGACACACGTGCGCTGCGTGGCGGCGGGTTACATCAGCCAAAACAAACATGACGGCAGGTCCTGTGCCGAGTGTCATGCTGTTGGCTCGGCGATGGAAGATTTACAGCCCAGTCTCTGAGTGCAAACCTTATAAACATAGCAACTGTTGAATGACATACACAGTTGAATACTTGCATGCACTCTTTCACTGTGCACACACACTCTTGGTCTTTTAGCAGGCAATAATAGCCGGATGTTTGAGGTGTGTATTGTAGGTAAGCAGGACCTGCTGTTTTAAAGCACTTTCAGCTGTGTTCACTCAGCAGCGCCGTCACAAAACAAGCTCCTACAAGTTTTAATTTGTTTTCTGTTGCTCACTTTTCCAAAATCTGAATGTTCTACTGTGAAGGGCGACGCAGAGAGAGAGAGAGAGATGTGAGGCACAGATGCTGCTCGAGCTGAGAGGGAAAGGTACATGCCACTGATCTAAAAACAACAGGAAGTTAGTTGTTGTGGTGGTTTGGTTGCTGAGTGGCACAAACAGTCAGAGCTGCAGCAGCGGCTGTGACACACAAACTAATGAGCTATTATACTACTCAATTAACTTAACTGGAGAAGCCGACGGTAACATAAAGCTGTAGCGTAAGTGTGCTTCTAGATTGTATGTTTTTATTCTTTTACGTTAGCGTGCGTGTTCTGTAACGTAACTGGAGCGAGGTGCATCAGATGGAACGGAAATGGTTAAAGTTTACACTGATTTTAAATTGTTAGAGCAGTGGTTACCAACCTAGTGGGCAGCGAAGGTATTGCAAGTGGGCCGCCAAATCATTCGCAATTCGCAAAAACCTCAGTTTTTTTTTTAAGGTAATCAGTTTCTGCCTCAGTTTTTCAAACTACAGTGAACCTGTCCGGGTTAGCGGTGTGTGTGGACGCGGCCCGAGGCGGGAGCAGCGCCAGAAGTCTTTCTTCCTGTTGGCATTTCGAAGGGTCAGCAGGCCAGAGGTACGACACAGACGCCAGACTGAAGTAAATGTCAGAGGATTACCATCATCATCATCCTCTACAGCGACTCTCTCTGATGGTGAAGAGAGCCACCGGTCAGGCAAAGGGTGAATTAAAGTTCAGATCTATTAGAGGCCATGTGACGGGCTCATTGATTGGCAGTGGGTGTAAACGCTTCCTCTACTGCAGTGAATGTCAGAGAGCCACGGGTCAGTGGGGTCTGTAGGACTGTCAGCTATAATATTATTTATTTAATTATTTATTTTTTTATAAATGATTTAATAATTCATGAATAAATTATAGAATTTGCTACTTTTCCTATTAGCTTCATGATTTAGCTTCTCCTGTTAGCCTGGTTAGCTGTGCAATCAATCAGAGAGCTTGTAACATCCCACAGCCAATTGGGATGGTTTAGCCTGTTTATTCATGAATTTATATTTGGTTTATTTTATGTAATGAGTGTTTTAAGCTGTTTTTGTTAATCCATTTTTAAATCTTAAGGATTTATTGATTAATATTATTTGATTAATTCCTGTTTTTAATCCTATTAAAATATCAAATTAAGGAAATGCTTTATTGCTTTTCCTGTGACATGGGTTAAAACATTCCTAACACTGAACAGTTGTAGTTTATATTCATGTTTTACCTGCAGCTGTGAGATGGTGAGAGGGTAGCGGTACAAGATCCAGGTCACGTTTTCACTGCAAGGCGGGGTGGTCAGAGATCCTTCATACACCCAGTAGTCTCTCAGTAACGGGTCTAAGGGAACATTAAACATTTCATTAAAGGCACGTATTTTCTTTTACGTCTCTGAAATCAAATGGTTTTTCTACTCACCAGGTAACAGAGTGTTGGGGTTGAAGCACGGGATTAATTTACTCTTCCCCTGAAGGAAATACAGCAACAATAATAATTATTGTCCAGTTTAACGTCTGATGTTGATCTTCATCATGATGTAATAACCTCACTTCTAGTGTCTGATCTCTTCAGTCGTGGTCTCACCTTGTACTGCAGGTCCTGCAGAACTTCAGTGATGGCCTTCAGACCCAGATGCTCCTTACCAATCTGGTAAAATCACATGATTTTGAGTTGGTGGTCAGAGGACTCATCAGTGTATCTGATTAACGCCGGCCTCACGCCAAACGACTTTTCACCGTCACAGATAAATATCCATTTCATCCTGATCGTTTGGTGTCAGGTGATCGTCCGAGCCGTCTTCAGTCGTTCCAATAAAATCACACATATTGAATAATATCGGAAGTTTTTAGTCTTGGCTCATGAAAATAGTGACACTGTCGACTTCTCCAGCATCAAACAGGAAGCGGCAAACTGAGCTGATAGTGAGCGTGGAGGCGACTCCTGGTAGGTGCAAGAGTCTGAGTCGTTTGGTGTGAGGCCGTCATTAAATCAAGGGTTAACTGGACACAGGGAAATTCATTTCAAAATGGAAATCATAAATACAAAGTCCTGACACAGTGATTTCATGGGCAAATTATGACAATTACAGTGTTATGTGACTGGATATGATGGGAAATAATCTCAGAGGAATGTAGTCGTGCAAATTATGACCCTGCAAAATCCCCAGTCTCAGATGTGAGAGGGTGTGAGACTTCTAGTGTCTTGTAGTGTGTGGTCGGCATAAGACAATGTTATCAGTGAGGGTCTTGAGGAAGTCAGCGGATCTTAGTTTATATCTCTTATATCCTTACAGGAAGTAAACAGGAATCAAAACTAAAGAGGCCGTCAAATACAGGACGTGTGAGCTTGACGTGTTAAGACTGAGGTTCAAGTGTTGGGGTAAAAGCCACTGTTGTTTCGTTGGGTGTGTTTTTCCTCAGCTGCCATGACTCAGACCTCTCTCACAGAGGTTTTCTCTTTTTGTTTGAATTGATTCACTCAACTGACATAAATCACTTTTAAAAGTTTTCCTGACGGGAAGCATGTGAGGGTAATTTTTCTAGGTAAGTCGTAATACAGAGGAATCAGGGAATTTCACAGTATTTCCCACCCTGTGTCACAGCACAGGATGGTTCGAGTTAATCTGGAAGGAACCTGTTTACTCATTTAGAATAACAACTCTTACAACCCCCGCGAAGGAAAACACTTTAAGGCCACTGAAGGTTAATGTCGTTATTAATGTCGGCCGTGAAGGGGAAAACTACGGAAGCCGAGAAAGGCCATACTCACAAATATTTTTTTATCCCGTTATCTCGAGAAAATGTCAACAAGATAATTATTCAATTATCTCGGGATAAAAGGGCTTTGTTTTCTCAAGAGAACGGGATGATTATTCTAATTATAATGGCGTTATCACGAGATAATGGAGCTTTGTCATGTTGAGATAACAGAATAATTTTCTTATTATCTTGAAATAACAAGATAATTATTTTAGTTAGTTATTTATCCCGAGATAATGGAGATCTGTTGGGTTTCTCAACATAACAAAGCTCCGTTATCCATTATCTTGAGAAAACAATGCTTTTAACAGACAACGTGGAAAATCTCATCAGGCCAACGATCAAACCCAGGGAACCATGATGGGAATAAGTCCTCCATGGGTCCCTTCATGAAGCCTGGAGGTTTACCTGCACAAAAAGAGCTATGATGAGGACTCCGTTCTTCTTTGCCAGAGCGTCCTCCAAAGTGTTGAACAGGGTGCTGTTCCAGTGAATCAGATGAAGCTACGAAGAGAGACAACAGGACACAACTTATATTTGAGAGGCCATTGTTGTGAACAGGTGGAGGGAACAGCAGTAGGTAAGAGTGTGAGGAACCAGCAGCTGGTGGCGACTGAAGCTTTCTGTATGGGCTCTTATGTCAGGTTAAAGTGAACGGAGAGAGAGAGGAGGGGGAAACCTCCCCCCAGATCAGACCAGACCACAGATCTGTACTCTGTCGTGGTATTTACAGCGTCTTACTGTCATATACAAACTGTGGAAGTGGAATTATCTCTGAGCCGTTATCTTCCCACTCGACATTGATTTTAAAACCAAGTTACAGTAACTAACCTCCCTAACTAACATAAACAGGAGAATAATATTAGTTGTTAAACAGAACAAGGAAATGATGAATGGAGCAGATGAATGTGGCACCAAACAACAAAATGAACTAGAACCACTTCCTCGTGGTCGTATCCCTCCGCCACTCAGACTAGTTTCAGGTTACATCCCTGTTTATCCACAGTCGTGTAAAATACTAACCATTTGTGTCTTTTTCTGAGGTCACCACCCCCTTGACCTTTGACCTTTAGCCACCAAAATCTAATCAGTTCATCCCTGTGTCCTGGTGAATGTTTGTGCCAAATTTGAATAAGTTCCTTTGAGGCGTCACGGAGATAATGCGTCCACAAAGCCAAAACCCACGTTTTGTGTGGTCACCGCTCCGTCCCATTCTCGTGGCCACGATATCTCAGTAACGCCTTGGAGGAACTGGCACAAACACTCACACAGACTTTATACAGCAATTATGACACAATTTCACACAAATGGTTAATATCTTATATGACTCAGGATAAATAGGGGTGTAATGTGAAACTAGTCTGAGTGGCCGAGGGATACAACCTAATAGCTTCTGTGTTTGGTGGTAAATTGTGTTTTTTATGTACTTTGGTCTGATTGGTTTTTTTTTCTGGATGTTGAGTCATCTGTCTTGGCAGCCATGTCGTTTGCAGAGACGCCGTCCCCGTCTCTGGGACATGGAGTACGGGTGGTGCAGCCCCACGATGGAGTAGGTACTGTTGGCGGTATGAGAACAGGTGGGGCACGGAAACAGCTCGTATGCCTCTGGGCTGTGAGGACGCCAAGCTGAAGCATGTTCAGTCACTGCAGAGACAAGATTTGGGCTCGAATACTGGATGTCTCTCTCTCTCTCTCTCTCTCTGTGTGTTATGGATGAGGAAGTGTACGCCAACTCCGGGAGCATGAAGTGTTTTGAATGTGGATCACTTTTGCCCCTAGACATCATGCAGCAGGGTCTACTGTGAGGAGGGGAGTAATGGAGTCGGAGCGTGAAGGGCTTTCTAAAATATTGACCGAAAAATGAAGTGGCATTGATCAAGGGGAGCGTATTTTTCTGGTTGGAGACTGGAACTGTTGCACTGATGTTACTTTAGACCGGACTGGAGAGGAACCACACCTTCAGTCATCCTCTGCTTTGTCTCATGTTTTAAAGGAAACTGATGTGGTCGATGTGTGGAGGGATGAAACATCTGTCAGCTGGAGATGGTAGAGTTAGTGCAGCCCGATTTCATTTATCTGGTTCTTTTACTGCTTGAGTTGTTAACTGTCGGATTCTCACTGTTGCTTTTACAGACCGTCATTTAATTTCAATAGAGCTGCTTCTGTCCTTCGCTGGAAAACCAAAATCATTTTGGCATTTTAACGTTTAACTATTACTTGATCTTAACTTTTGTGAAAATTTTTTATTGTATTGGACTGTAATCAGTTTGTCCTCGAGTCCAAATGAACGTTTGTACCAAATTTGAAGAAGTTCCTTCAAGGTGTTAGGGAGATATCACGTTCACAAGGCCAAGACCGTGTTTTGTGAGCTTGCCACACCCATGACCTTTGACCTTTGACCCCCAAAATCTAATCAGTCCATCCTTGAGTCCTGGTGAATGTTTGTGCCAAATTTGAAGAAGTTCCATCAAGGCGTTACTGAGATATCCACAAGAATGAGACGGATGGACAACCTGAAAACAATATGGCCGCCGCTCTGACTGTCGCTGGCGTTGAGGAATAAAAACAATAATTTAGTGTTGCATGGAGAATTCAGTCGGTTCCACGTCTATTATGTTTGAACTTTGGACAGAGCCTGTTTCAGCTGTGGACTAAATAAACAGACATGACAGTGGCATCAAACTTCTCATATGAATTTTATAAGAAACAGTTGAACTGCTGTATTTCTTTAAGAACAGCTGGAGAAAGTTTTGCATGAATTAAACCTCGATCAGTTCTTCTTTCAGGTGGAAACAGACTGTCACAACACAACCTGTGAAATTGTATTTTTTTTTTTAGCCTCACCAAACGTCTCCTGATAGTGAAAGTGTTTTGTGTTCAAGGACTCAACCAGCTGTGATGTTACAGTTGCTGAAGGTCGACCGACAACGCCAGAAGTCTTAAAATATGAACACTGTATTTCTTTAGTCTAATAGAGGCTGCTGGTCATGGCCTTATTTGTGTGTGTGTGTGTGTGTGTGTGTGTGTGTGTGTGTGTGTACTGTGTACCTCCATGGGGAAAGCCTTGAAGTTGACAGTGTGCTCTGATCCTCTCTGGTTCTCTTTGCCCCAGTGGAATCGAACCTCATGAAGTTCATACTCGTGATCGCTAGGCAAAGGACCCCCGGTAACCACTGGCAACAGCGCAGGAAAGCCGGGGCATTGTGGGTAAGCAAAAACACAGGAAGCAGAGGACAGATCAAAAAAGTCATGGTTAAAATGAAAGTGAGATAAAGGGATCATTTAGATGGATTTAACTAAACCTCAGTGACTAACAACTTGTTGTCATGTCTCCTGGGAGTCACCTGACTTGGACTTGAGAATGATGCGGACAGTGTGTCCATCGTTGATGACCTCACAGTCTCGACACACCACGTAGTTTGGTGATAAACCGACGTCTAGGAGGGACGGGTCGTACTGGGCCTCCCTGGAGTTTAGGTTAATTGGAGACTGGTACTCGCCATTGGCTGCTGGGAAATGGAGTCCCCACTCTACACCTATGGGTAAAAACAGGCAAAAGCACACACACACACACACACACATTACATATGTTGTACATGTTTATGTCTTTATTGAGCGGCTCTACAATATACAATTTAGTTTGCAGATACCTCAATTACAGTAAGTACATTCCACTACTCAGGGGGATTGGGGACAACTAAGACATTGACCCCTCAGAAGGAGGTAAAAACAACAGTCCGGGGGGGGGGGGGGTTGCAACATCGAAATAATTTTTCTTACCTGTAATTGTAACTATTACGATATATTTCCCATATTCACGGTTGGAAGAATCCTGTGATACGATTTCAGACACCCCTACATTGGACCGTTCCATTTCCTAACCGTGACGTCAGTGGCTCGCGTTGCGTCGGTTCCCCCGCGCGACAGTGACGGTGAATGTAAGTGTCAGTATCAAACTACCCAGCTGTTATAATACACTTTACTGTCTTACCTTCACAGTTTCTGAATTAGACTGTGTGAAGTATCTGCAGGTGAACGCTGACGTTATCTTGTTTCTAACTTTAGCCTCAAGTTACAGTTTAGCTAACTAACGCTAGCTAGCTCATAGCACCCGTTCATTTCTAATGTTAGCTTGTTATTTCATTAGCAGTAGCTAATGTTAGCAAACACTGGTGCTCTGAGATGAGTTGTGACATCAATTAAGTTAATGTGTATTCCTGCCCTCCTTTTCAGGTTAACCTTTGTATATAATGGTGTATATATATATATATATATACATTAACTTAATTGATGTCACAGTGTTTGCTAACATTAGATACTGCTAATGAAATGACATATATACATATAAACTCAGTAGTTAGTGTCTCAGTAGTTAGTCAGTTATGTTTTGTTCTGTCTTAACTTGTTGTTTGTTTTGTTTGTTTCTTAAGTTAAAGATCTGTGGTTTTGAAATTTTTTTTTGGTTCACTTTTTCTGCATTTTCAATCATGCACCGTCTAACAAACTTCCAACAAGATATATAAGTTTTTCTAATCTAAGTGAGACAGTAAAACTGAACATTTAGACTGGATGAAAATCTGTATTTAAGATTCTTGTGAAGTAAACGTTAAAGTTAATTCCTGAACTGAAAAACCTGAAAAAGTAATTTAACATGATGAAGACCATGGAACCTCTGGAGAAAGCTAAGAAGTGAACTTTAAGTTGTTTTTGTTCAACAGTCAGTGAGCGCTTTAACTGCAACCTTGTTCTTTCCCCCAGTATTTGTTCCTCTAAAGGAACACATTTATATCGAGGCCAGTTCCTCTGTGTGTGTGTGTGTGTGTGTGTGTGTTTTTGTGTGTGTGTGTGTTTGTGTTTAGACCATTTTGGCTAAAGTCTAGACTGAATTGGCCTTTTTAGTCCCTCTGCCCGTCCATTCATCCCCTATCTGCTTCCTCTCAGTCTGCAGTGCGTGAACAGGATTTCTTGCTGTGATTGTGAAAATGAATTTGTTAGAAAGACAGGAAGAGAAATAATTATGGTATATGCACATGTATTTGTAAGAGACTAGTATCTTTAGTTTTGAAGGGGCTGAAAGCTGTTTCTAAGGTTTACAATGGCACAGTGCGGTGAAAGTGATACTGAAAGGTACACACTGGCCTAGATTCATTTCAGCTTTTTTCTGACCACAGTCACTCACTGACAATGAGATCACTGTAAGATGTGTGGAACCCAACGCATCCTTAAGAGGAGGAAACAAACACATTTGGTGAGTATCGTGTTCAGGAAAACCGAATATACCCAAACCCCTCTGAACTCCTCACACTACACCTTTGTGTTTGTGTGTGTGTTTCTAGGGCTGTGGGACTGGTTTACGTTGCTAAATCATATATTTCTACTGAGTATATGGTTGACTGACACTGATTATGGTCAGTTAATGTGTTTGCCACCACACTGTTATGACTCCATCATAAAGAAAAACACAATTTAATTCTGCATTTAGCTAATGAACTCACAGCTAGCCTTTTAGCTTGTCAGGCTGTTGAGACGTAGGTTAGCATGTGGTTCTCAATCTATTTTCCCATATAGAGTTATTTTTGTTGGTCTTTTTGAAAAGCTGAAACATGATTCTGGAGTTTCCTGTAAATATCCTTCTACTGTGTTTGTCATTTTTAACCAAGATGCAACTCTTTGTGAAACCGGCCCCAGGTCTTCGTTTTACTCACAGATCAGTCTAATGTTAGTAAAACTGTTTCACAAAAATAAAGACTGACTCATTTTAAGCCACAAACATTAGACACCTTTTGCCAAAGGATAACTCAGGTCCGAGACCAATGTTACCATGGTAACAGTCATTGACACCCCCATGCTCGCCAGTAGCACCCAACAACAAAAAACAGGAAAACATGGCTCATAATTATAGAGTTTTTAGAGACCAAAATCTTCTTTTTATTGTTTCACTCTTTGTTGAATTGTTTTGTTTTAATTTACCCAGAATTCATTGTACCACAGTCCGTTAAGATGGTCAAGATCTAAACTGCTTCTCTTTCTCTTTCTCTGCTCCTCACCTGTGGAACGAGCTTCCTGAACACCTGAGATCTGCTGAAACTGTCGGCTCATTTAAATCAGGCCTTAAAACTGCTCACTAATAAATCACATACA
Source organism: Seriola aureovittata (assembly GCF_021018895.1). Lineage (NCBI taxonomy): Eukaryota > Metazoa > Chordata > Actinopteri > Carangiformes > Carangidae > Seriola > Seriola aureovittata. The sequence continues at coordinate 25,396,814 of NC_079375.1, read as the reverse complement.
TAACTTCCAACATCTTTTTAATCTTGTGCATTTGCTTGTTGTTGATGTCTTTTATCACGACAGCACCTCTTTTAAAACGGTAAAAGTTTCAAACCTGATCTGGATTTAAATATTTTTATTTTTTCAAATGTGTTTTTATTGTTTTTAAATGCTACTTTAATGTCATCTTTTATTTGTCTCATTGTTTATTATTTATTATTATTACTATTTACTATATTATATCTATCTATCTATTTATATCTAACTAATGTTGTATTTTTTATGTATTTCGATACCTCTGGAAAGCACTTGCCTTGTGTCTGAATGCTGCTGTATAAATAAACTTGCCTTGATACTGACCGATCGTTCACAGTGAGTTTGTATTAGAGCTGGTCCTTGCAGTAACAACACACTCTTTTTTTACGTTGGTGCAGAGAACCGAAACAATGAACTGAGAGCAGCAGAAAGCAACTGAAAGCTGTTTAAACTTGCAGCACAGGTTCGATTCTCAGTCATCAAACTACCTTCTCACAGCTGGTTCATTCATTTAATATAAACACTTCTTTATGTGTCTTTAAATTCAGCTGAACAGATGTGTATTTCTTTCAGGCAGGTGTGACTTATAGTAAATGTAATATGGAAAACATCAAGTAACAAGTAAAATGACACTATAATTGCAGGGATAACATTTCTACATCTCTTTCATATAAATCTGCAAATAATATATTGTGAAAATAAATGAGCTGGACTTTAATGTACGTACGTCATGTTTTCTTAAATCAGTGAAATATCAGACAGATTGAGGAAAACTCTGAATCACGCAAATCAAATCAGATTGACTGACTGACTCTCCGTCGCTCCACTCGTGGTCACGTCAAACCCGTGGACTGTTACTGTTGTCTCTCTGTTTTTCATTCATTTTTCATTTAAATAAAAAGGTCAACAGTGACCTGCTGCTTGCCAAATAGTGAGCCCACATTTCTCTGTACTGTTCAGCCTCGTATCTCATTGTTTTCTCCATCACCAGCGTTTGTACCTGCTGCTTCTTCTGTCTGTTCAGTCACTAGCAATGAACCAGCGTCAGCATCTTAAGTCAAAAAGATTCATCTGGCAGATCAAAATGTCTGATCAAATGACCAGATTCATGCCTTATTGTAAAGTATGAAACACATCCTCATTTGTTAACGAGTTACTATAAGGCTCCATTTACCAGTTATAAATAATAGTAACTCATTAGTAAGATTAATGAATAGTAAGCATTAACTAGATCTTGCCAAATAGTGAGCATTCGTCAATGTATGAAAACCATGTTGTAATTTCTTTATAATTCTTTACTTGTGATTCATAAAGTGTTTAATATAAACCGTTTATAAATCCTTTATAAGGGCCGTCTTATTGTGAAGTGGCACCGGCACATCTGTCACTTTTATTCCCTCAGCACATTCAGACTCAGAACCAGATGCAGATCACAGTAAATCATGGTGGAGCTGTGTCGTCTCATAGCGCTTTAGTTTAATAATAAATATTTTTTATGACTGTATCATGTTCTTATTGTTACGTAACTGTTGCTTGTTGTTTCTCACATTGTAATCCACTGAAGTCTAATAAAGACCTCATCAACTTCTAGTACCACAAGTGTCCTGCAGAGAGACGTCACCATCTTTCCTGCAGCCGTGACACGAGTAATCAATACAAACATTTTTTATTTATATTTAACACTGATCATATATATTTGCACGGTTTCCTCTGTTTCGCCTGTGTTTAGGCGCGAGGTCTCCACAGGACACCGGAGGTATTTGCAAGCCGTACTCTAGTGTGTAATCTCTTACAAACCGTCACACATCCTTTAGTATACTTACAGTAAGAGTTACAGTTCAGTGTCAGTCCTCAGTGCTCAGTAAAGGCAGCGATAAAAGGAAGACAGAGTGAGATAACACACATTAAACGAGCTTATCACATCACAAAGATACAGAAGCGAAACGCATTCATCTGAGAAAAAAACATTCTGCTCGGCTTTTCTGAACTAACGAGATTTTATCTTGTTAATTAAAATAAACTTTCTCAAAATTTCTAGATCATTATCTCGTTAATTCAGAAAACAGAGCTGAATTTTTCTTTCTCCAGTGAACGCATCGCGTTTCTGTGACACAACTGGCGCAGTTTAATCATCTTTATGCTGCTTTTATAAAAACCTGTAAATGTCTTGGACAGTTGAAAAAGTATCAGGAACTTTTGAAAAAGGAAAATAAGGAGCTTTTCTTCCACGGTGAAACAATCAGCTCCAGGTGAATCTTCCCAGAATTCCCCGGATGGCATCACATTCCTCCATTATCGTTTTCACACACACAGACCGGCTCACTTGTCTTGCACAGTGTATTTATAAGGTCTAATGTTGTCTGTGAAAAATAACCCTGATGATGTTAAAGCTTCTGGAACACGTCGACAAATGAAATCAAATTAACTTCAGATATAAATTCTTTTACAGCAGAGGTGAAGTGCTAAAAGCAAACCACAGCTGGACTCATTTATAGCTAATTATCTATTGTTAATTGTCTTTGTTGTGCTGTAGTTGTCTCTTTTTAGACGGAACATCTGTATATTTTTAGCTGATTGTAGGATATTATCAATTGTGTTTTATTACAATAATAAATATAATTACATTATACATGTAAAAGCCCAATTAGGGGCCGGAGTCAAGAGAACAACAGCTATAAACTCTTTGTGCAACACATTAAGTTCATGCTTTGTTTATTGAAACTATGATAAATAGCATTGTCCCTATTAGTGTTAATTCCCCCAGAAAGTCTGCACAGTTTTGTGTTGCATTAAACTGTGTCAGGGAATCAACTCATGTCTTTTCTTTCCCAGAGTAGCAACAGAAAACCAGCATCTATCACATGTGTCAACACTGCAAACTGATGAAGACCTACGTACCTTCCTCGTAGCCCCAGTCCAGCTCATCCTTCCCCGGGTTATAATCCGACTCCTCATTCACGCCGTCGGCCATGGTGTTTGACAGTCTGCTCACTGTGGGCTGGAAACCAGTCTGTCCTCCCACTACACTCCCAGTCACACTGGTTTTGTCCATTCACTCGGACACAAAGCTGAAGTCTCTGCAGTCTGCCGGACGGATTCCCAGCCAAGAAACTACTTTGACTTTGCTCTTTGTCTTTCACTTTTTTTTCTCTTTTTCTCCCCGTTTCTTTCTTCTCTCGCTCTGTTTTCTTAACGTTATTCACTGCAGTGTGAAGCTCTCTGCCTCTCTCTTTTTCTTTTCCCTCAGTTGCTCCTCCTTCTCTCTCTCTCTCTCTCTCTCTCTCTCAGCTTTGCTCTGCTATTATCTCTCTCTTTCTCTTCCTCTCTGTCTTCCTCTCTTCTTCACTCTCTCTCTCTCTCTCTCTGCAGGCTGCAGGTGTGCTTGCTCACTGTATTTCTTTTTCCTTTTTCATGACTGAAAATAAACCTTTAATCGTTGCTTCTGTCTCGGTGACAGTTTGTTATTTTGTGTTCGGCCTCAGCTGTTTTGGGTGCCGGTCCCTGTTGTGCGGGAGCAGGAATGCTGGCAGGAAGGTCATGCTGGTGTTTCTGTTGGAGGCCACACATCCACCCTTGGGTTAAAGGAAACAGCAGTGGTTGAGACAACAGGCAGAAAACAGCCTGAACGAACAGAGAGAAAGGCCGAGCCGTTCTCCAAACTTGATGACTTCAAGATGGACGGAGAAACTCTCCAACACTGGATGTTACTCACACATTTACAAAACACACTTGGCTCAGTGGTCAAACCCGAATGATTCTTGACTTTCCACTGGGTGGAACTAGACGAGATGTATTTTGTTATTTGGGTTATTTGAGTGAAAAACGAAGGGGGACAAATGGTTCGTAGTTCATGGTGTTCTTCCTCTCTCAGTTTCTTTCCTTGTTAATCCATATCCTCCAGGCAGCTGACGTTAATTGCCCTACATTCCTTATCGGGAAAAGCGTCCTCTGAGCCGCCTGAATCCAGGTGAACTCCCCTGTTTCCACACTGTGAAGCTGAAAGCAGAACATGGACTGCAGTGATCCACATCTGAACGCCTTGAAGTGACCATGTGCTATACGCTAAGGAATAGCCAATCAGAGACTGACCACGTCCAAGTCTGCACATTTAATTTAGTGCCATCTTATTCTGTACACAGCACATTCAGAAAGTCTTCAGACCCCTTTCTCACTCTTTAATCTGCACTCAATGTCCCGTAATGACAAAGTCAAAACAGAATTTCAGAAATTTTATTTTGCAAATGTATTAAAAAAAAAGGAAAAAAGTGGAATACCGCACTTACATACAGCAAGTGTTCAGACACGTCGCTATGACAACTGATCACAGAGACGTCTCAGACCGGTCTGTGGTGTTGCTTCAGTCTAATGTCAGTCACAAAAACACAGACTGACTCATTTAAAGACAAACACACGAGACACCTTACCCTCAGGCTAACTTAGGCTTAAGACCAATGTTACCATGGTAACAATCAATGACACCCTTATTGACTAGTGGCACCCAACAACAAAAAAACAGGAAAACATGGCTCATAATTTGTGGTTTGTTAACATTGTTATGGAGAGAACAAAGAGAAGAAAAAGAGTTTTTAGAGACTAAAATCAGATTTTTATCTTTTATAAATCTTATAACTGTTGAATTCTTTCAAAGACAAACATTTTCTGCTGAGGGAAAACAGAGCCGAGCCGTTTGATGTGGTTCCTCCGGCTATTTCTTTTTTTTTTTTGTTGAAAAAAGTTTTAATTTACCCAGAATTCATTGTACCACAGTCCGACTTCAGATAGTCGAGTCTATCCCTGCTGAACCAGCCCCCTGGTGTCTCCCACGTCTCCAGATCACCTCTGAGATGTTTCTACACCTTGACTGCAGTCCACCTGTGGCTGATCAGCTGATCGGACACACACCTGTCTGTATCTCACAGCTGACGACGCAGATCAGAGCAGGAACCATGAGGAGGAAGGAAGCCACATGTGGTTTCGTTCTGCTCGTGTTATTACTGTGTTTCCATCACAAGACTAAGAGTCTGTACAGTCGTGCATTTCCAGCAGGTTTAATGTTTCACATATTCAACACACAGCACAACTGAAGATGATGGGAAGGAGTTAGTTTTGCAGGTATTTTAGTCATAAACCAAAGTATCGGCAAATACAAATATTGACGTGAGGAAGGTCCTGGATGTTATAACAGTTGGTCCTGAGGGGAACATGAAGGACTGAACCTCATTTCAACCTGTCCAGTAGCTGTTGGAGCGACCAGCTCACTGATGCATTTATTTATACTGAGTGACGGCTGGGTCACATGATCACACCACACACTCATGATGTCTCCAGTTAAAGCTTTTCTGCAGCTGGTTCAGATGTTTGGCCCCGAGGACTGACGACCTTCACCTTGTCCTCCGGCCTCTACAGCTGATGAGATGTTCGATTATTTATGTACATATTATAAATATTTAATGTATAAAATAGATTGCTTATTAATTCATTACTAATGAATTAATATTTAGTTACAACATTAAATGCATTTTATTTCTTCATCTACATGCGCTACAGTCTGTAGTTTGGCACATGCAGCATGTGGTGTCATGAGTGGACCACTGTCACCACACACACACACACACACACACACACACACACACACACACACACACACACTTATGTCACTTTGCTGCTCCCTACAGGAAACAATTACTTATTACAGCTAACAGTATTCATGGCACATTTCCCCCGTTCACAGCAGCTTCATGCTGTTTTTACTGCATCAACACATTTGTACCTCATTTGGTAAAAACAGGAAAGTTTTCCAGCTCAAAAACAAAACCTCAAGCTTTTGTTAGCTTTACTTTTAAATGTCACATTTCGGTGTTTGTGCTTGAACAAACTTTAAGTAAATATAAATGTTTTTCAAGATTGTACTGTGAAGAGCTGCTTAAAATGTCCTTGTTTGCTCTGCAATGGAAAGTAATTTTATTTGATATAATTCCATGTTTTCCATGTTTCACAAAGACACTGTGAAAGATGAAGTCTCAGGATTCCTGTTCACAGCACCTGCAGTTGGAGCTGACAGGAGCTTCCTGCAGAACTTGCACCTGACTGACTTAATAATGGTAAGTGTAATAAATTTGAGTTAAAAATGTTACTCTATACTCTTTTGTGAACAGTTGCCTTAAATGACCTGGTTTTCCCTGCAATGGAAAGTTTGTTTTATTTAGTATAATTATGTGTTTTCACAGGGAAACCAGAATCCACCTCAGGCCAGTGCCACACCACAACAGAACCGGCAAGAAATGGTAAGTTATTGGCATGACTACACCTCATATCTGTATGGGCTCAAATTATGGTCAAAGGAATCTGGACTTGATGGTCACAAGTTCTTCCAAATGCAGTTGTTGTCTGTTTACATTGATCTTGTAACTTCCTGCCCTCTCGTGGCCGCTGTTGTCTCGTGGAGTCATAGGAAAAGTTTTTGCAAGCATTACTTTTTATGGTTTAATCGCTTTTCTCTTTGTACTTGTGGATATGATGGTGAACGTTTTTAAAGTTCTATGATTAAAGAAGGAAAGAGGTTTATTATTTGAGAATTTAATCATTTAAAAATAACAAGATTTATCAAATACACGTTTTGTTTTTTTTTGTCTCCTTGAAGTATCATATCAGAAGTTTGGTGGGCGGGGGCAGGACCGGGGGCAGGACCGGGGGCAGGACCGGGGGCAGGACCGGGGCAGGACCGGGGCAGGACCGGGGGCAGGACGGGGGCAGGACCGGGGGCAGGACGGGGGCAGGACCGGGGGCAGGACCGGGCTTGTTTGGAAACGGACCTTTTGCATTAGAAAATTACTTCAACCCGCAAGAAAATAATAGATTTCTTCTCCCAGATCGGTAAGTTAAATATCAGTCACTCTGCTCAACATGTGTGACGACGTTATTCTGGACGGTGCAGCAGCTTCTGTAGTGGCTCGTTTTCACAGAGCAGCCTGGGATCATTGTCACCCCGGGGTGAATGTGTTTGATCATTGTCACCCCGGGGTGAATGTGTTTGATCATTGTCACCCCGGGGTGAATGTGTTTCAGCAGCACAGAGAGGAGTTTCCTCTCTGTTACTTTCGGTTTTAAGGAACAGGCATTTCCTCCGCCAGGAAACTGTGATTAGACGGGAAGCGGGGGGGGGGGGGGGGTGTTTTGCCTTGCTCCTGCTTCTCTTTTCTAAAAGTGACCGCAGGTTCAGGTTCAGGTTCAGGTTCAGGTTCAGGTTCAGGTTCAGGTTCGCAGTGTGTTTAAACTGCTAAATGAATGCTGTGTGAAGAGGAGGGGGGGGGGGGGGGGGGTGTTGTTTTGCCTTGCTCCTGCTTCTCTTTTCTAAAAGTGACCGCAGGTTCAGGTTCAGGTTCAGGTTCAGGTTCAGGTTCAGGTTCAGGTTCAGGTTCAGGTTCAGGTTCAGGTTCAGGTTCAGGTTCGCAGTGTGTTTAAACTGCTAAATGAATGCTGTGTGAAGGGGGGGGGGGGGCTTGACACGGGCAAGAAGGAGTTAATGACATTCAAAAGGAAAGCATGCAGGCTCCACTCACAAGAGGTGGAGTTTGGACCTGACCTGTCTTGTGAGGTCACAGTTATCCAGAGCTCAGGTGTAATGCACTTGGGAACCTGTCCAGACTGCCCAGCTGTGCTGAACTTTGACCCCCCCGGGGAGAGATAACGGCTCTGTCTGTCAGAGGCGGCTCTCACCGGGCAGCCTGTCGTCCGACATCTCTCTCTCTCTCAGCAGGAAGCGAAGCGGACGTGATAAGAGTCGGTCAGCTGTCTGATACTTTCACTTGTTGGGAGCGGAGCCGTCCCGGACAGTGCTTCGGACCTCTAATCCAGACCTTCAAAAACCAACGACAATCTCCAGAAGATCTTCGCAGAAAACTTTGGACAGAAGCAGCATGTTGAGTAAAGACCTTCCAGACATTGAGGTAAACTACTGTGTCTCGTTTTACTTTCTTTCTCTGCAGCTTCCTTTATTTTCTGTTGGTTAACGCACCATGAATCCCAATGTCAAGTTGTTATGAGGCAAATCACCTTTTGTTTTGGGTGTTTTTCGCCTCCTTTTTCATTCTGTAATATTGACGGGACATAATGATATTGAATGATAACATTTCATTGATCATATTGATGGTTATTGATCATTGACTAAAGTTCACGGTCAGTGTCCTTTAATAATTACCACCAGTCCAGCTCCGGCTCAGTAGCCCCCTTGTGAAGCCCCAGATTAGTGTCCTGTCCGTCGTGGTGGAGACTAATCCCCACACTAAACACTTGATCTGAAAATTCAAATATAGATCTATAACAGACTCTATATGACACAAAAGCCCCAGCCACCGAACATGATCGTACAGGTTCACGAGCCCATAAAAAGATGGAGATTGTGCTCGTGAACCCTGTACGATCATGTTCGGTGGCTGGGGTTTTTGTGTCATATAGAGTCTGTTATATATCTATAAAATCCTCTTGGCACTTGTGAAACTCCTCGAAGGACTTGTAGAGGTTATTTGAATTTTCAGATCAAGTGTTTAGTGTGGGGATTAGTCTCCACCACCACGGACAGGACACTAATCTGGGGCTTCAGAAGGGGGCTACTGAGCCGGAGCTGGACTGGCGGCAGTTTCACAGCAGAAAAGTTAAAATATTTTCCACCTGTGATCACGTGACGGTAAAAATAACAAAATAAAAGCAGCTTCACCTGTAGAAACGTGAGGGACTTTGAATGACTTGCAGAAACACTGAGGTGGGATCAGGACCGGAGGGAGAGACAGGATTCAACAGAGGATTTTGAGGATTAACATTTTAAAGGGGCGTCCCACTAAAATTTACACATGAAGGTCACTCATTAGTTTCCTCGTCACGAGGAGTAACCACTCAGCCTGTGAAACACTTATGTCCTCAGGGTTACAAAGAAGTGGACATTTAAAAGGAGACTGTTGAGTTGCATTATGGGACATAACACATGAGATGAATCCTGACTGTTGGTGCAGTGTTTGTAGAATAGGAGTCAGGATGTATCAGCTGTTACCTGCAGCTGTTACCTTGATCTTAACCCTTGTTTTTTAATGAAATGTGTCTCTTGTGTTTCCTGATTTTATGGAAGTGAAATATGAAAATCACTAAGGAAACACTGGATAGCTCAACGTTAAAGAAGTCTGCACAGACTGAGCAAACTGATGTAATGTGTTCTATAGAAAAATAATATAAAGAGACAAAAGAGGCAGAAGCTCTCACTTGAATAACGAACAATCACTTCCTGCTAAACCGACACCAGTAAGAGCAACATGTCATTATTCTTCTTTTTAAATCTCTGTTTATGGAGAGGAGAAAAGCAAATCCAACAAAATCCATGTTTTTTTTGTCCATTTCCAAACCCTCACCCAACAAAAATGAAAATAATAATAATAATAATTGAATAATTAATGATAAATAAATGAAAATAAGTGAGTAGCAAACAGGATATATATAAAAATAACCCTGTTCAGTTCTTTCCAGATCAATATACTTCAGAAAGAGTAACAGTCCAAAGTGTAGCTCTCTAATTACTCTAAATCAATCATGGATTAAACATGCAATAAACCAATCAGAGTGCCGTCTCCCATTCCCTTTAACAGTCAGGCGCACTTGCCCCTCTGTGGCTTCTGGCTTGCTGTTATTAAGACGTTAGACATCTTTTAATCAGTTCCCACAATGATTTACACGAACAGACTGAACCTACAGTCACTGATCAGTAACTACATGACGACTTTAAGTTCATATTCTGCTCCTTTTCACTCAGGTTAGATTTCAACAGTAAAATATAAGTGACAGCGGCTTTAAAGGCGCCTCTCCTGGACTACGCTGCACGTGGGGACAGACAAGAGTTTAACATGCAGCAGCAAAGTGAGGATTAACAGGATAAAAAGTCGTGTTTTGCAGTCTTACTACAGCCTTATGGTCTTGTGCAACAAGCCGTGTGTTATGGAGCTGTAGATAAGTGATGTATGGTCAGAGGGGAAAGCGGTTGGCACGTGACGCGATGGGGCAATAGTTTCGACAGATGTCATAAAAAATCTGTAGGTTTAGACACTGAGATTCAAAACGTGTGAACTGGTAATGTAATAACCTGAGGAAATATTAAACCACCTTTCTAAATGACATACAGTAAATTATTGCTTCATTTCCGCTGTTATACATCAACATGTCGGGTCACATAACCTCAGTGCACTGACCCTGCAGCTCATCATTATCTTATCATCTTAACCCCGACCATCCAAACAAGCAAACTTCCTAGAATGTTCCATAGATTCATTGTTTGTCCAGCAGATCTCTATCTGCCATAAAGTCAGATAACAGCAGCAGCTCACATGGAAAACAACATCACGACTCCAGCTGTGATGCACAGATCTAAAAACCTTTGGTTAGATGCCGGCTGTAAAACTCAGATTCGTTAAATTAATTGCACACACCTTGATGTAACTTAACGTAAGTAATTGTGAAGACGGGGCACATCCTGTTACCCAGCCGTCCTTAACTTTGACAGTTATGATAATTTATTTGGTCATGATAAGAAAATGGCTTTAATGTCCTGAGATAAAGAAATGATTAACTAACGATGGGGTGATAACGGGGTATAAACCCTGGCTTCCATAAGAACGGGTCAGTAAAAACGTTTCTGTGAGGGTAGAAAACAACTGTATTTGTGTCAGAATCAGGACTTGTGTCTGTTTTTACTGAGGTGTTGACGTGTTTGTCTCCAGAGCATCCTGGCTCTGAACCCCAGGGTGAAGACTCATGCTCAGATCATGTCCACCGCCAACAAGAAGAAGGAGAAGAAACACTGGAAAAGAAACCCTGAGAGGAGCTGTGATGTGAGATATACCGCAACGACACGCACATTGTTTCCCTTGACATTATTCTTCATTACTGTCTTCATCATTCTTTTTCCCCCCGACTCTTCTTTCTTTCAGTCCTGTGTGAAGTTAGAGAACAACTTTGACGACATCAAACACACAACGCTGAGCGAGCGTGGAGCTCTGCGAGAAGCGATGAGGTGAATGAATGAATGAATGAATGAATGAATGATGCAAATGACTCCTAACAATCTCACAATCGGACAAGAGTCGCCTCAAGGACGACATATTATTGTAATCCAGATGTTAGCGTCACCCTGGTTCCCTCCACAAAAAGCCACTGGGATTTTTACATTCACTTTGAGATTATTACTGAGAATAAACTCTGCAGCAAACAAAACAGTGACTGTTCAGCAGGATCCTCTTCTCTAATAAACACCACGTTATGACGTTTGAAGCCTCAGTACAATCAGCACAAATAAGAAGCTAACGCTAGGCTATAAACCAGCGACACCACGGTCACATGACTTCAGCGTCTCCACCACTAAACTTCAGCCCTGTAGTCTGGTTTATCTCTGACCTCTTCTACAGAAGCTTTTCCTCTCAGTTAGTGACAGTTTGTACAAACACGACGAGGCTGTGAAGGTGGACAGGTTCATCCAGCCTCATTATAAGGCCAAAACTTCAATTATTATGACAGTGATTTCTATCAATAAAAGTCCGGCAGACAGCAAATTTTCTGATTTGAAGTATTTTTTTTTATTTTATTTATTTTTAATGTCAATAACTTTGTGAAACTGTCAAATAAAAGTGACATCTGTGTCTAGGTGTCTAAAATGTGCAGATGCTCCCTGTCAGAAGAGCTGCCCGACCAACCTGGACATCAAGTCATTCATCACGAGTATCTCTAATAAGGTGCTAGAAAACACACACAGTCAAAACATCTGTCTGTCTATGATGAGAACTAATTCAAATAAGAAAGGAATAACAATGACAATGCTAATCATGGTAGGTAACACAACACTAAAGCCGTGTGTGTGTGTGTGTCTGTGTGTGTGCGTTTACCAGAACTACTATGGGGCGGCGCGGGCCATCCTGTCCGACAACCCCCTGGGTTTGACCTGCGGGATGGTTTGTCCCACGTCAGATCTGTGTGTAGGCGGCTGCAACCTGTACGCCTCCGAGGAAGGACCCATCAACATCGGAGGCTTGCAGCAGTTTGCTGTGGAGGTGGGATACGTGTAGCTGTCAGCTTGTCTTCAACATGTTACTGACACTTTCTAGAATTGACTTTATAAACTCACAGGAAATGTGCAATAATGCAGGTAAAACAGCAGCACATGAAACCAGAACTTAAATGACATAAATACTTATTATTATTATGTTGTATGGTCACAATGTCTTTTACTGCTCCTCAAGTCAATACACAGGGAGTTTTGCTCCTGCAACATTACTTGGCCTGGCCTGATATGACCGTTAGCATACGGAGGCTAACGTTATCTAATGTTAGCAGACCTTCGGTAGATGATTAAGCGTCATCTTGTACTTGCCCGTTGTGGCCAAGTGTTACTCAGCCTCACTGTGAAGTCGGCCATGTTGTGTTGACAGTTATAATTTGAAAGCAGTTTATTTAAAGGTTTGACAAGGGGATTATTTCAAATGTATGTGTGTGTGTTTTTGTTTTGTTGTTTTTTTTTCTCAGGTGTTTAGTAAGATGGGCATCGCTCAGATCAGGAATCCTGAACTCCCACCATCCAGTGAGATGCCAGAGTCGTACCACACCCCGATCGCTCTGATTGGCTGTGGCCCAGCGTCGGTCAGCTGTGCTTCCTTCCTGGCCCGTCTGGGATACGATAATATTACCGTATTCGAGAGACAGAAGTACATAGGAGGGCTGAGGTAACGTGTCACCACATTCATACTAAATATCTTAGAGGAGGGCGACTCCTGAAACCAGATGACAAGAGGAGAGACGTGAAGGAAACATTCAGAAATATCTGTTCTTCCTCGCAGCACTTCAGAAATCCCCCAGTTCCGTCTTCCCTATGAGGTTGTCCAGTTTGAAATAGACCTGATGAAGGATCTGGGAGTCAAGGTACGAACTGTAGTTTCCCATATTGTTCTGATAATCAGTAATTGTTATTAAGTTCTCTGTTGGTTTTTAGACTTTTTTTGCTTATTAATCTCCATAATGTCGCCAACAAATAAAGGAAAACATGCAGATACCAGAACTTCTAAATGTCTCATCGGCACATTCGATAGAAAAATCAACAATATTATGACGATCTTCAATATTATTTACAACATTTTAAATTTTGTGATCAAAAGAAAGAAAATCAAAACTGTTATAATATAATCACAGATTTATGAAACACTCAGTACTTTAGTTTTAAGTGTTAATGTATGAAGAGAGCACCTTCACAGTTCTGTTAAAGTGTGTGTGTGTGTGTCTGTGTGTGTCTGTGTGTACGTGTGTGTGTCTGTGTGTGTGTGTGTGTGTCTGTGTGTGTGTGTGTGTGTCTGTGTTTGTGTGTGTGTGTGTGTGTATGTGTGTGTGTGTGTGTGTGTCTGTGTGTGTGTGTGTGTGTGTCTGTTTGTGTGTGTGTGTGTCTGTCTGTTTGTGTGTGTGTGTGTGTGTGTGTGTGTGTCTGTCTGTTTGTGTGTGTGTGTGTGTGTGTGTGTGTGTTTGTGTGTGTGTGTGTGTGTGTGTGTGTGTGTGTGTCTGTTTGTGTGTGTGTGTGTGTGTGGTGTGTGTGTGTGTGTGTCTCTGTGTGTGTGTGTGTGTGTGTGTGTGTGTGTGTGTGTGTTGTGTGTGTGTGTGTGTGTGTGTGTGTCTCTGTGTGTGTGTGTGTGTGTGTGTGTGTGTGTGTGTGTGTGTGTGTGTGTGTGTGTGTGTGTGTGTGTGTGTGTGTGTGTGTGTGTGTGTACAGGTGGTGTGTGAGAAGGGTCTCGGTGTTAATGGAATGACTCTGACGTCCCTGAGAGAGGAAGGATTTAAGGCCGTCTTTATTGGGATCGGTGAGTGTAGTTGAACTTCTTATTTAATACAGACTCACAAACCAGAACTCGGCTGCGGTCGAGAAATCTTTGTTCAAACTGAGTGAAATGACCCGGAAGTATCTGAGCGGCGGCCATGATCAGAGCTGCTCCACTTCTCTAAATGATTCAGTGCTTCCTGTCTCCTTTAGCTTAGGAAACACTGGAGCTTTACCAAAGGAAAGGAGAAAATACCGTCCCACAATTCCTTGCTGCAGCAACATTTAAATTTGGCACAAACCTTCACATGGACTCAAGCATGAACTGATTAGACTTTGTTGGTCAAAGGTCAAAGGTCAAGGTCAGTGTGACCTCACAAAACACTTTTCAGCCATAACTCAAGACTTCACACAGCAATTATGACAATGTTTCACACCAGTGGTTCATTTCCTCTCTGACTCTGGATGAACAGGGACGTAACCTGAAACTAGTCTGAGTGGCGGAGGGATACGACCACGAGGAGGTGGCTCTAGTTTTCATTTCATTATTATTTCAATGGCTCAACTTTCTCTACGTGATTCCCTTCATATTATCTTATTTCAACATTTCAATCCTGTTAGTTTTGTGTTTGTGGTTAAGAAAAGAGGATTTATCGTGCAGTTGGATTCTTCTTCTAAGTCCTTGTGAAGTCTCCTTCACGTCTTTCCTTGAGCTCATGGCGTTTCCCCTCCGGTCGAGGAGACGTGGTCAGACAGGAGATTTCCCTCTGACTGCAGCCCACGTTTGTCTGAGTTTGAAGTGAGCAGCTGACCCTTGTCCATGTTAAGCTGAGGGCAACTTCCTCTTATCTCAGTCTCGCTCTGCATGTTTCCTGCCAACAGTTATCCTAACTGTCATGCATTTCCCTGCATGTATAAGAAAAACAACTCCATATACGGTGTGAGCAAGAACAGCATTTCACAACTCTGTGAATCACAGCATTTTAACTGCTGATCATATGTTTCCACCACAGATTCACACTTTCAGCAACATACAGTATATGTACGTCAATATGAAGCAATTCAAGTAGCACACAAAATGAATAAATTAATAAATGCATGTAAATAATATACAGCTAAAACTAATCAGACTCAAACATCAGTATAATTTTCCCCATGGTTGTGTGTGTGTGTGTGTGTGTGTGTGTGTGTGTGTGTGTGTGTGTGTGTGTGTGACTTCAGGTCTTCCTCAGGCCAACAGAGCTAAGATCTTCCAGGGTTTAACCATGGACCAAGGCTTCTTCACTTCCAAAGACTTCCTGCCCATGGTGGCCTCAGCCAGCAAGAAAGGTACGGACGAAATCGAACTTAAACTTCCGATGAAAATCAAGTTTTTAACCTCGTTAACGTCCATATGATGTTTTTATATAATACAAGATATAATGACTGAGAGTTTCCACCAATGACAGTGTCATAAAAACGTCACAAACCTCAGGAACCAATCCTGTCAACTTGTGGGGACGAGGGGGCGGGGCTAAATACACCTGAAACCTTGTCAGCACAGAGAGAGAGAGAGAGTTAGCATTAGCACAACTACCAACACTGTGTCAGCCACTGGCAGTTACAAGCTAATTAACAACATAAACAAATAAAAGATGCTAACTGCGCTAACAGTTCTGACCCGTCTGCTAGTCTCTGGTTCTGGTCTCAACAGACTCCTCCTCTGAGTCTGGGTCTGACTGAGTCTCTCATCACCGTGTCTCCGTCTGTCTCCGTCTCACTCCGTCCAGGTATGTGTCAGTGTCGCGCTTCACTGCCAGAGTTAAGAGGCGTGGTGATTGTCCTCGGGGCCGGAGACACGGCGTTTGACTGCGCCACCTCGGCTCTTCGCTGCGGAGCCAGGAGAGTGTACGTCTGCTTCAGGAAGGGCTTCACCAACATCAGGGCTGTTCCTGAGGAGGTATGGACGTGGGATAGACAGATACATGGACAGATCAGGAATACTGAATATATTGTTTATGCTTTTGACTGCGTTGCACCAGCAGGGTCCAATAATCATGAATGTCGCTGACTGACTGACTGACTGAGTGATCATATTTCCACCGTTGGTCAGCTGAATGCCAATTGGAGCTGGAGCCAATAAATCATTGTGTCTACTGCAGAGCCATTTGACCCGGGTGTGAATGCTGATTAAATCCTTTTCCATCACTGACAAACTCCAGATGTTAGCAGGTTTTTTGTCCAGTGGAAACGGGGCTTTATATACGACTATAGTTATACTAATTTACCCAAATACCAGAGGAAGTGTAACGGCATAGCTACCCATAATCCAAGGCAGTAAAGGTCTGAGAGCTTCAGAGGAGAGGAGTCCTCTTTCAAATGAACTCGATGCAAAAACACAAAAAGAAGAGAGTTCAGGACTTTAACAGGACTGAGTTTGGGTCGTTTATAAAGGACTAGATGTGAAAACACCCTAATATTCTAAACATGTGAATGAGAACAGCTTTAATGTGAGTCTGGCCGTATTAAAATGCTGTATATTTGAGCACAGAGCTGATGCCGGCTGACCACTCGCTATGTTCTGACCTGGTGTTGTGTTCTGTCAGATGGAGCTGGCGAAGGAGGAGAGGTGTGAGTTCCTGCCCTTCCTGTCTCCTCGTGAGGTCGTCATGAAGAACGGACGGGTCGCCGGGATGCAGTTCTGTCGCACCGAGCAGGACGAGGCAGGTGATTGGCTGGAAGATGAAGACCAAGTTGTCAGGCTGAAGGCTGATTACATCATCAGTGCCTTCGGCTCCATGCTGAACGAGCAGCAAGGTAATGAACCAATGAGCTGACAGCTAATGATCCACAGTTTCCCCTTTTTGATTTACCTTCAGCTACAGTTAGAACTGAAGATGCATCAGAGGATGTGCGTGAGATTTATTCACATCAGACAAAACGTCCTACATCATGTATATTTTCATTGTTACAGAACAGAAATCGAAGCCGTTTGTTGGACGGATGCAGTAGCTGCAGGCAGACATGTTTTCATATATCACCCTGATCCGTGTGTTGACTTTTTTTGTAGTGACTGACGCCATGGTTCCTGTGAAGATGACCCGCTGGGGCACTCCGGAGGTGAACACAGACACCATGCAGACCAGCGAGCCCTGGGTGTTTGCGGGAGGAGACATCGCTGGTTTGGCAAACACCACAGTGGAATCGGTGAACGACGGCAAACAGGCCTCGTGGCACCTCACAGATACGTCCAGGTAAATCTGCCGTCATGAGACGTTTTAAAACACGGGGCTCTGAAGAGATCTGCTCCAACAGCAGCGTGTTTGTCGTTCATTCTTAAAGCTACAGTAAGCAAGTCCTGCAAGTCAAGCTAGCGGTAGCTTAAGAAACAAAAGCTCCCGCCTCTGAGTTTGGCGTTCTCTGATTGGTTAGAAGGGCGTGGCACGCATTATCTCTCCCCTGCTGCTGCTGCAGGCAGTTCAACGAGTCTGAGCCACAGGAGCCTTCTTCTTTGATGCTTGTCATC
This sequence comes from Seriola aureovittata, assembly GCF_021018895.1. NCBI lineage: Eukaryota > Metazoa > Chordata > Actinopteri > Carangiformes > Carangidae > Seriola > Seriola aureovittata. The sequence goes on along the minus strand of NC_079375.1, from coordinate 25,379,472 downwards.
TTCTGAGATGATTCATAGCAGCACCTGAACGCGTCGCACAAAGAGCATTCATGAATAATGGGACTTGACTTCGGACTCAACCACATAAAATGTAATATCAGTGATTAAAACATCCTGTCCCTTCCTTCTGTAGTCCCTGCATGGACAGACGGTGGATCCGGTCCCAAAGCTGCCGTTGTTCTACAGCGCTATAGATCAGGTGGACATCAGCGTCGAGGTTTGCGGAATAAAGTTTCCCAACCCGTTCGGCCTGGCCTCCGCTCCTCCCACCACCAGCACGGCCATGATCCGACGAGCTTTTGAACAAGGATGGGGCTTCGCTCTGACCAAGACGTTCGGACTGGACAAGGTAAACGCACACAACAGTCACGTGGAGTGGACGTGCACAGAGATTCTTCTTATAGTCAAAAGAGCTGGAAGCAAAGTTAATGATGAGGTTACGACACAGAGAAACGACTCATGTAGTTGTAATGACTCTGGTTTGAGTCCAGTCTTTGTCTCCTTTGTTCCCTGTCGGCTCTCTACTGCCTCCTGTCTGATACAGTGAGTAACACAGAGTGGAGCATTACAGAAACTCTCTGGGGTCCTCTACATTTTAAGCTCTGCATTGCTCAGGACTTGAACATTTCTGCACTTTGATGGGATATTACTTATTTAATAATCTGTGTTTTTATACTGTTTTCTTATTGTGCTTGTTACCTGCATGTTTGTGCTTCTTTTACTTCTGTTCAGCACATTGAATGACCTCTGTGGACGATAATGTATGTAATGTCCAGTGACAGTAATATGAAAGAGGTTTAGTCGGACCTCACTGAAACACAGCATGTGTTTGTCAGAGAGCGTGTCGCATCACGTGAGTAAACCTGTCTCTGCAGGACCTCGTGACCAACGTGTCTCCTCGTATCGTGCGTGGCACCACCTCGGGGCCCCTGTTCGGCCCCGGCCAGGGCTCCTTCCTGAACATCGAGCTCATCAGTGAGAAGACGGCGGCCTACTGG